>NC_137811.1:30616947-30621947 GCF_963921795.1 Nannobrachium achirus | reverse complement strand
AAGGGGACACGAGAGGCATGAGGGGAAAGAAAGACACACAGTCACCTTTTTCTCTCCTTCCAAATATCTTATCTCTCCACTGCTGCTCCGCTTCCGCCATAAAACAATGTCTGGCTCTGGTTTTGATATCGAAAACACAAACCCGTGACCAGCAGCTACTGCTCAAGAACCCTTAACGTTATACTTTAATGCTGAACGTGTGTGTGTAAATGGAACCGTGCATTCTTGCGTACATTACCGTGTGTGTGTGACACAGTAAACAAACTGGGTTGTCTAGTGGAAACCTTGTATGTCCAAAACCGTTTGTTTTGTATTTATCATTTTGAAAATGAATTAAACGCGGTGCGAGGCGTCGTGTGCTCGTAGATCGGCTGTTTTCACTACTTTTGTGCCACGGCCTTGTGTGATGAAGCAGGGCTTTGCTTTGCAAAATAATGTACAAATTTGAAACTTGGAGATACAAGGTTTCTGCCCGACAAGTGACGTTATGTTATTACAGCAAATGGAAGCAAATTGAGTCATCTTACAATTTGTGTTTTCTACCTATGCAGCACAAAACAAGGGAAATGAATAGTACGACTGGCAGATTCGAGGATAGAGATGGACATCAAGGAAATGACTGAACGAGAGAGAGAGAGAGAGAGAGAGAGGGCGCGCAGCACTTTGTCCTAACCCTTTTAGCGAGATTAGCTGTAGCCTTAATGTCTCCCCCTCTCTCCTCTCCCCCTATTTATCCTCTGAGTCAGCTATCCCCCTCCTCGCTCTCTCTCTCTCCCTCTCTCTCTCTCCTTGCCACTCTCTCTCAGTTTGACATCTTGTCTTGACTGTAAATTGTGTGTGTGATGACATAACAGAGGTGCCCCTGCCGCGCTGTTGCCAAACAGCCGGGGATAAAAACTGGGCGCCACGTGACGCGCGGAGGAGTGTCGCCAACGAGGAAGCAATAACATCTTGGAAGGACGCTTCTTGCGATGATGACATAGTGTCCTCCTCTGGCTTTTGTCTCATCCTATCAGCCCTATAATGTCCTCCTCTCGCTTTTTTGGCTCCCATTATTGGTGAAACGTTTCCAGCTAATGCAGGGGTCTTCAACGTTTTCAGGCCAAGGACCCTCTTAGTTGAGAGAGAGATGATTCCATATAGTTTTGCAGATTCCATATAGTTTCGTCATTTGACAGCACAATCATCAGTGTATTTTGGATTCATGTCAATTTGTGTTTTCAGATATTTAACCACTTGAACCGTCAATACTTAATAAACTTGACCGTTCACTCTGTACCCCTGCCCTAATGAAAGGTTTTTGCAAGAAAACGCTAAATGAAACTAATATTTGGTCCTGTAAACGGTCGATAAAAACCGGCCTTAGGTAATGCATCGTTGCTTGCAACCTTGGGTCTGACGGTAAACAATGACACGCACATTGCGTGTACATTTTTTGTTACAGACTTGTGAGTACAGAGAGCTGAAAAGGGAAATGTAACCCTAGGCCGATTTTATAGATTTTCTTTTCTTGTGTAGAGGTTAAAAACTACAGAAGGGTGAAGAAACACGGCAGTCTGACCTATAGTACACAGTGCACAGCTGCGGCTAATAAAGTTAATAATGGGTGTAGGTGTGGGTGTGAAAGCATTGAAAATGCTGTTGACTACTAAGAACTTATGCAATGTTACTTCAAATACTAATAAGGAAAGTGCAAAGTCAAAGCATTAGATGTGTGCTTATGGCCACTCTTCTTGTTACTCATCACTCTATCCATCTATCTATCTCTCTGTCTGTCCATTCTTCATTCTCTATTGCCACTCTCTGTATATTGATGCTTCTCTCACTTTTATATTACTTAATTAGGAGGGCCCATTATGGATGTCAGCGCCAGTAGCATATCATCGTTGTCGGGCAGAAACCTTGTATCTCCAAGTTTCAAATTTGTACGTTCTTTCGTAAAGCAAAGCCCTGGTTCATCATAGGCGGTCGAACAAAAGTAGTGAAAACAGCAGATCTACAAGCATACAACGCCTCGCGGTGCGAGGCGTTGTGTGCTTGTAGATCGGCTGTTTTCACTAGTTTAAATCATTTTTAAAATGATAAATACTTGAGGAAGGTCTACCGACCGAAACGTTGCTTTTAATAAATTTATACTTGGAACCTGCAAGTGGCAGTGTGCGGGTGTATTTTCTTCATTGAAGATTCATTCATTCAAAATGATAAATACAAAACGAACGGTTTTGGACATACAGGGTTTTCACCCGACAATGACAATATGCAGCCAGATTGCCTTTGCAATGCATCACTCTGATCCATTGGGGCAAGTCATTTACCACGGTAAATAGAGAAAAGGGGGAGAAGTAGATCAATCCATTTTCCTCTCATCTTTTCCCTCACCAAACCATGAGGCTTTTCTCTTTCACCCTGTTTCTCTCAAGTGCGTCCACTCACTCTCGAATCCATCTTTTTTTCCCCTCCAACTTTTAAGCCCTCCAGCCTTCTCATCGAGTTCTTCGCACCGAACTCTGTGCCGTATCAATAAATTGTTCACCCCTCCCCCGCCCTCCATTCTCCTCCCTTTTCCAAATTTCTTTTTTTTTGCCCCTGGGGATCCTTTTCAGTGAAGGAGGGAAGAGCTAAAGAGAGAGAGAGAGATTGGGAGAGAGGCGGGTGAACGAGAAAGACTGGGGTGTATTAATTAGAGAGCCCGGGGCGAGAGAGAGAGAGAGAGAGAGAGAGAGAGAGAGATAGAGAGAGAGAATAGAAAAGGAGAGGATGAGGAGTAGCTGTACTAGGGAGCAGGGGAGGGGAGGCAGGGGGCACACATTCTGGGGGCCCCCTGAAAACATTAAATATTAACACCTTTTCTCATCTCTGGCCCTGTAGTGACACACACACACACACACACACACACACACACGCACACGCACACGCACACGCACACGCACACGCACACACACATCCCAAATCGAGTTCCCCAGAAAATGAAAGGCGGTGTGGCAGGGACAGATAGTGTGGTAATTGGCGGGGTCCTCTCTGTTTTGTGAGCCTTTGATTCACAAAGTAATGAAATTCCGCTTGATATTCCCATCCAATCTCACATGTCATTCACCGGTTAGGTTTCTGGTCTACTGGCTGTCTGTTTCTCTTTCTTAGCGCCACTGAGTATAAGCCGCTAATACGAGCTAAACACTTTTGGTCACTGTAGCTCACTTTTAATAGAACCACGTACAAAGAATGACACCTGATTTTGTTCACCCGAAAAGGTGTTAGCCTTATAAATAACCTACACATCTTGTGTGAGATGTGTTCAATGGGGCTAGAGCACTCAATCCATTTGTTTCATCAAGGAAGCCGTAAACATCAAAGCTACCTTTTTTCTTTTTGTGTGCAAGTGGCTAAATGTCAGACGCGTTGTGGATTAAAAGCTAGACATGCTGTGGATTTAAAAGTCGTACGTCTTGTGCATTCATTCCTCTAGGTGTATGGCCCCCCCTCACACAATTGTCTTGTCTGTTGTTAAATATGTAGCCTACTTTTTGAACAATAGCAATGTTTCTCTGTGAAGTTGCAAGTGCTGCTGCGCTGTCAGCCCTTTGTATTCACATTCTGCCCATGCACTGAGTCTGGGCTGTTTTTCAACCCATGTGTCCTCATATTCTCTCCCTGACTTGCTGTCTATCCTTAATACACACACTTGCAAACACACACACATGCACACGTATACACACATGCACACGTATACACACACCTCTACCAGGCAGCTTTAACTCTGGGTTTGAATGAGGTTGACTCCATGACCCTGTTGTCTGGGTGACCAGAGTGGTGAGGGGGAATGTTGTGCTGGACAAAAGAGTGTGTGAGGGAACAACCTTGTAGCCCACTTCACACTGTTTGTCTTCAGCCCCTAAACTACTATGAGACGGCACACACACACACACACACACACACACACACACACACACACACACACACACACACACACACACACACACACACACACACACACACACACACACACACACACACACACACACACACCAGTAAAGTGATGTGATTTATCTTGCGCAATTGCGCACACTGTGATTTTACCTTGCTGCCCTCCACTCTATTTAACACAGCAGAATCTGTCAAATACACGCGCACACACGCACGCACGCATGGATGCACGAACACACGCACACACACCACGGCAAACCTGGCAGGCGCATGTCATTTGCCAAGTCATTGGTCTTTAGTTTGCGATGACTCAGGGCTTTGTATTTTATTGCATTGGGGAGGATGCACAGATGCTATAATATTGTTAGCGCAGCCATCGGTTTTATGACAAGCGGGTAAGAGGGATGCGGACCTAGGCTAATCACTAATAGACTTCTGCTTGGTTCAGCTGCCTTGCATCAGCGCTGAGCCCGCCACGGACATCAAGCTATACTCCCTAACCTCACCTTCTTGACTTTTAGCCAGTTGTTCCCTTCATACCTCTGCATGTTTACGCCCTCACCTCACCTTTTCACTCTCTCCCTCTCACCTAGTACTCTCCCTAGTTCAACCTTTTCAGCCCGCGACCCCCAAAATAATCATATTTTAACTGGGGACCCCCCCCCCCCCCCCCCACCCACCCTGACGAGCACTAAGAGTTGAGCCATTACATTTTGTATAAGACAGTTCTATTGTGAAAAAAAGCTATTTTCACCATTTCTGCCTTTTAGAAATGTGCATATAGCTACCGGCCTACACTTAAACTTAATGTTGGTTTGTTTACTTCTGAGTGAGAAAACAATGTTCCACATTAAGCTACAGTAATCATCTGAGGACCCTCCCTCTCACCTCCCTGCCATCTCCCCTCCCCTCCTCTTTGCGGGACAAACAGTAGCTTGTATTTAGAGCCTACAGAGAATAAGCTCAGACCAATAAATAAACTGAGAAGTCAAACAAACCGTGATATCCTCTCTCTCTGTGCACCACAGCTCAACTAAAATGACCCGCTATAATGCCAGCTGGGGTCTGTGTGTGTGTGT
>NC_137811.1:30596947-30606947 GCF_963921795.1 Nannobrachium achirus | reverse complement strand
AGAGAGAGAGAGGAGTGGGTGGGGGGCTGGAGGGGGGAGGAGGAAGTGAAAGTATAATTCAGGACAGGAGGAGTGAGAGAAATATAGACATAAAGGTTTTGTTCGTCCAGTGTCAACACTCGATTCACCTTTGACCTTTTTGTGGTCTGGGGTGGTGGTATTTGGCAAGCATTAGAGTCTGTCCGGAATGCTACACAGTACACACACACACACACACACACACACACACACACACACACACACACACACACACACACACACACACACACACACACTGCGGTAACACACATGCGTTATGCGTTTAGTACACACCGTCTTCTCTACTGTACTATGTATTGAAATAAGCACACTTAGACTCACAAACACCCACACAAGAGAGTTTAAGAGGTCTTCCTATACCGCCTCTATTTACCTTTTCTTCTGCCCCCCCCCCCCCCCCCACATATACAAACACTCTGCTTTTCCTCTCTCTCTCTCTCTGGGAAGAGTGATAATGTTCCTTCACCTCCTCTCAGCTTCCTCCCTCTTTAGACTTGAGAGCAAGCAAACATCATTTCATCTCGCCATCTGCCTTCCTCTAAAACCCAGCAGAAAAACACAAAAACAAACAACAGGCCTGATACACACACAGCCACGGCGGTTCCCAGAAGTCCATCCTCTCTCTCTCCCTTCCCTCATCCACCCCACAGCCCCGCGCGCCGTCTCGCCTCACACCAAATAAATTATTGAAGTGTGGATTTTGTAGTCCCGAGACTGATGATGAACCGTATGATTAATTCATATCATATCCTATATGGGTTCTTCTGAGCCATTCATTAAAAACATGGCCGTATAGAATATGAATATTAATGCGTGCGCCTGGACACATTGGTTTTGATGATCTTCGGTTTGCGGGGTTTGCGTTCGGGGGTCTGATATGTACATAGAGCATTGTGTACTGTACAGTTAGCCGCCCGCACGCTTCTAGTATTGACGCAACACATGCATCGCACGCACATACGTACATCTTATCATTGCAATTTGAGGCTCTCTGAATGTCAATATTCTCGCTCAAATGTGGCCCATGCACGAACATGTTGTGCACGTAGATAAACACACACACACAAGCACACACACGCACGCACACACACACACACACACACACACACACATTAGGCTTTCTAGATGTCAATAATGGTCACATACAACGCTATTCCCAATAGCCCAGGGTTCTTCTTTTACTGGAACATCCCCAGCTGACCGTCACCATAGTTTTGTCAAAACGCTCATGTGAGCCAGCCTATATGATAATGTGTGTGTACAGTATGCTGGTATGAGCACTTATGCATATCATGTTTCAGACGGTATGGCGTATAGCGCCGTCATACGCTCAGGGGATCTCTCTATTGATTTGATGGCCCGCGTGCTGCAGTGAAACGGGCTCAAGTGTAATTTGCTCCCATTTAATCTAGCGAAACCATCTCATCATCATGCCCTCTTGTTGAATGAATGCTGGTCGGCAGTGGAGGGGGAAGCACTCCCATTTTGTACTTGAGCGAAGTAGCAGAATAGTCAAGTTTTCGGCGCACTACGTTTTTGATCTATAGGGTGAAAATCAGCAGTTTTCTATTAACTCAGAGTGTCCAAATGTAACCGTGTCTGTGTATTTGTGGGTGTGTGTGTACACACACACGCATACGTTTGGTTATTGTCGTTGTCGGGCGGAAACCTTGTATCTCCAAGTTTCAAATTTGTATGTTCTTTCGCAAAGTAAAGCCCTGCTTCATCGTACAAGGCCGTCGCACAAAAGTAGTGAAAACAGTTGTTTTCCCTAGTTTAATTTAAATCATTTTTAAAATGGAAAATGCAAAACGAACGGTTTTGGACATACAAGGTTTCCACCCGACGACGACGTTATGCTAGCCTCCCAGAGTGGCCAGTGCTGCTGTGAATGGCCAGTGCCTGTGTGCATTAGTGTAACACAGGATTTATGACGGCGGGCGACGTACTGCAGTGAGTTCATTAACGCAAATGGATCCCGCAGCGCGCCCTCCTCCTCCCTTTACTCCTGTTTCCTCCCTGACTGACTGACTCCTTCCCTCCCCCCATTCCCTGCAATCTAATCTCCTCCGTCACAGTGTCCCTCCATAGCTGGTACAGTAGTAGTCCCTCAAGAAGAGACTCTCAAAGGAACAAAACAGAGAGGGCGCTGTTTTTCCCTTTTATTTGACGATGGTTAGCCAGATTGATACGGTAGATGCACGGACCCAACCTGAATCTTTTCCCAATCACATGCCTGACTCCCAAGGCGCAAATTTTCAAATTATATCGTCGCTGGGACACTTGGCCCTGACACAAGTATAGTACTGCAAGTACACACACACACACACACACACACACACACACACACACACACACACACACACACGCGTAAAGTTTCAGAGCTGCAGCGCTCACACCCCACCCACGGGAGCTGTCTGTCCCAGTTATTTCACTTCCTAGTGGCTCGTTGGCTCTACATGCTGTCCAGGACACTGTGTGCATCTTAATGCCTCTGTGTTCAATGGAGTTGTAGCACTGCTGCAGCCATAAGGAGGGTATCTCTCTCACTGTCCCACAGGGTCTCTTTACCACTCGAGAGACGCAGTAGGACCAGGTTATGTGTGGAACTCCTCGGAACAAAAGGCAGCATTGACAAAACGGCAGCAAAAGCTCTTTCTAGGGGAGGGATTTTGTGGCATCCTGTGTTAAGTGCGGGTGTTTAAGGCTGTGTGTGTGTGTGCATGTGTGGTCCCTGTGATGAGCCTCTTGGCACAGCCTTGGCACCGCAGGCTGTTTATGTGCCATTTTTACCGGCTTAAGGCTGTGCGTGTGTGTGTGTGTGTGTGTCTGTTTTGTATCTCTGAGTGTGCCTGCGTGCCACATGCGGAGCCACTGCGTGGACTGATGAGTGTTATCGGCACTAGGCATCGCAGGAAAAAGGCGTGCTCTATAGTACTGATGCTGTGATAAGGCTCTGCCTTCTTGGACGCCACAAGGCTGCTACTCTCTGGTTAAACAATGTATGAAGCCCTGGAGGGGGGATGACACACACACACACACACACACACACACACACGCACGCACGCACGCACGCACGCACGCACGCACGCACGCACGCACGCACGCACGCACACACACACACACACACACACACACACACACACACACACACACACACACACACACTGACTCTCTGGGTCTCCACAGTATCTAATAATAAGAGACCTGTAGAGTAGACCGCCTAAAGGTGCATTGTGTGTGTACACTACAGTACAGCACTGTCCTTTTATTGTGTTTTCATGCCCCTTTTTACCTCCTTAGACATACAATACTTAGTCATCGTGGAATTTACAGAAGTGGGTCTGTGACTGAAGGGTTGCCTGGCCAAATTCAAGATAGTAACGAATCAACGATATCCAGTGTGTGTGTGTGTGTAAGAGAGACACAAGTCTGTCCTCTGAGAGTGTACACTCTCGTAGTTAAATGGTAAAGGGTGCATTTGTATAGGCGCTTTACATAGATTGTGCATTACATTCACCCATTCACACACTGATGGTGGAAGAAAGCATGCAAGGCACCAACCTGCTCACTGGGACCAACTAGGGGTTCAGAGTCTTGCTCAAGGGCTCTTCGACACCAACTCTGGGGGAGCCCGGATTCAAACTGGGAACCCTTCGGGAACCCTCTGTGATCTAATACCGGTTTCTCTACCCCTGAGCTAATGCTGCCTCCGGAATTACGGGTTTTTGATATTAAGACTTTTTAGAACCACTGGTCTAAATGTTCATCATAAATACCATGATCCCACCCTAATGATCTCTCTCTCTCTCTCTCTCTCTCTGTGTCTACAGTGTGCAGTGGGGATGTGAAGGTGACAGTGACTCCTACTGTTGAAGTGCTCAAGGGAGAGGCGGTCATACTTCCCTGCACGTTCACCGTGACGCCTCCCAACAGCAACAGCATGGTGGAGTGGTACATCGTAAGTTCCGTCCTGAATGAAAGAAGTGTTGAATTGAATGATTCTCATCATTATTATCTCTGTGTTATGTTTGTTGTAGGACTAATGTTTACGTTTCCTGTCCCTGAAACCACACCAAATTTGCGATGAAAATATTGCTCCAGTGATGTCACTGGAGTGAAATAAAAATCAATGAATGTGAAATGTACACTCCTATAGTGTACTATCCTCTTCCCTTGGTGGCCGTGACATTATCCCTGGTCACTGTGTTTACTGCAAAATGGTCATCTTGACTACAGACAACATGAACCAGCTCAATGTAAAGGGACCATAGAGCTGACATCAAAAGTCCAGTTTTTATGTCAATATGTAGAAAAAAAAAATAAGTAGCCTATTGTTTTCTATTCAGTAACAGCTGTGCTAGTCAAAAATACTTACTTAATTTGGTTTAAAGCTTTACAGAGCAGCACATTCACAATACATATGTCAATGTTTTATCATTAAACATAACAGTAAAATAAATGTTTCCATTTTCTCTCAAGTACCCCCTGTAGTGCCTCTTCATACCCCATTTGAGGAACCCCCATTTGAGGAAAAACGGCCATAGAGCATAGACAGACACGTCCCATAGTATGGGCGTGAATGATGTAAATTGTAGGAACACAAAGAAATTAGGCTTTATTATCTATTATCTGACTGTTCTAATTGAGAAGGAGTTTCCTGCAAGTGAGAGAGCTTTGCTTTTTAACAACTGAAGAGGTAACTTGTTAAACGGAATACATGTATATAAATATCGATGTGCCATTTGTGCGATTTATATGGTGGGTCTTGCACTACATCATTTCCTCGCTTGCTCGGATGGTTTTTTCTGAATTCAGCTTTTCAGCACAAGAAACTTGCTCACTCACTCCCTCCTTCAGGGACGTGCTGGCCATTGGGAAAAGCGGGACAACTCCCGAACGGCCGGTTCATTCCCGGCCGGTCCAGGCCGGCCATTAGGAAAAATATAAAATGTCGGCCTTCGTTCCATTTTGGGTGCTGGGCGGCTAACAAAGTAAATTGTGACTGTCGAGCAGAAACCTCGTACCTCCAAGTTTCAAATGTATACATTTTTCACAAAGCAAAGCCTTGCTTCATCATAAGGCCGTCGCACAAAAGTAGTGAAAACAGCCGATCTACAAGCCGATCTACAAGCACACCTCGCGGTGCGAGGCGTTGTGTGCTTGTAGATCGGCTGTTTTCACTAGTTTAAATCCTTTTTAAAATGATGAATACAAAACAAACGGTTTTGGACATACAAGGTTTCCACCCGACAACGACGAAATGTAACTCATGTACAGTAATTGGCCCACTGGCTTGTCACTTGTCATGATCTGAAATGGCAAATCTTTGAGTAGCAGCAGCGCTATAGAGAGATCTCTCTCTCTCTATAGCGCGCAATGAGGGCCTCTCCAACTCTTTTTCCCGGGCTGAATCAGGGGCCCAGCACGTCCCTGCCCTCCTTATTGCTCTCCCTCTCTTCTTTCCTCCCCCCATATTTCCTTCCTTTTATACCCTCCTCCCTCCCGCTTCCTTCCTCTACCACCTATACCACAGGGGAGGGTAACTTTGATGATAGGGACACTATATGTTCCACACTCACTACAGTTGGCCACAATGCATATACAGTCAAACATTGCAAAAATAGATGATCTACAAGCTCAAAACGCACCGCACTGCGACGTGTTTTGAGCTTGTGGAATCCTGAAAAGTAACATTTTCATTTAATTTCAAATGCATTTATATGTTCTTATGTTAACTTTATGAACTTAAATACAAACACATTGGACATGAAAAAGACTAGTACTAGTCATTAAGCTACTAATATAGATATAATAAAGCGGGTCATGTTTGCATGTTTGGAATTGTTACAGCTGAAATCAATAATGTCTCAGTATTCAGATATTAACCTGCTGAGGGCCCCATTAAGTGAAGGTGGGGGCCGCCAGTTGCCCATGTATGACCTACCGTCTCTCTCTCTGTCCTCTTCCCTCCCCGAACCCGTCCAGGACTTACCGGACAACAGGAAGCGCATTGCGTTCCGTGCCGCCGACGGCAGCAGTGTCATCGACAACGACTCTACTATGTTCGAGCGCATCAGCATCGGCGATGACTTCGGGCTGACCATCAACCCTGTCATGCCGTCCGACGAGCGTGCGTTCCACTGCCAGGTCAACGCCCGCGAGCAGGGCACGGACGAGGACACCACCGAGCTCAGAGTCTTCTGTGAGTACAGCGGTCAACATGGCTTACACTTTGTTTGATAAAGCACGTCAGCAGGCACGTGCACACACATTTTTACTTGTCTATAAAAAAGTGCCCTCTCCAGACCATGCATGCAGTTTTCATTATAGTGAAAGAAATGCCAAGGCAATTGCCTTGTCCAAACTCTCCTGAACTTGAATGTAGCTTCTTATGTTGAAAGAATTCTCTGTGTAGAAATCCATTTCGTACGCCACATCTCCAGTATTGACTTGATTATGCTTAGTTTAGTGTGGTATCAAGTAGTCATACCGAAAATAGCCGACCTCCAAGCGTTGTGAGCTTGGAGGACTGCTATTTTCAATATTTTTGTTAGAAATGTCAGCCCCTGCCTCTCTAACATTCTCTGCACGTCCCTGCACGTCAGGCCACAGTCCCACATTTAATACTGTATGGACTCCTCTGTATCTATAGGGTCCATACACTGTAAAATACTGTTATTTTAACTCTTTTTTCTTCTTTGAGTTGCAGTCCCATAATGGCCCATAATGGCCCATAATGGCCCATATTGTCCTAACTATCAATAATTTAGCTGGTGACGCCCCCTCAAGGACCCCTGGGATTCCCCCACCCTCACGTTGAAAGCCAGTGTCCTAGAACACACCTGCTCCACTTACACATTTATTGCATAACCTATTTAAAATCTCTAATATCTCATTGTCTTCCCGTAGCTTGTGTTTAATATTGTTACACGGCAAAGGTAACAAACCCTGGATGGGAGGAGCCCTGAACCTGCAACCGTCCGGTCCTGACGGCGCGCTCACTTTCCATTCAGTTGTTGATGGCGGAATTTATGACTTGTGGGGGCGACCTGCGCCCCTTTGTACATGTTGGTTATATTGAGAGAGAAGGAATGCTGACAGAGACACAGGGTAGAAAGGGAGACCTGTGAGCTCATTCCCAAAACATTTGATTCTAAAGGCCGCCACACTGGGTTCAAATCCATGACCTTTTGGTACAGAGGTACTTCACAACACCACGCCTGCGTACTTGCTTGTGAGGTCACACACACATTTTTTTTGTCCCAGTGTCAATTGTCTAATGTAATCCTGGCCACTACACTCCCTCTGCCAACCTCATGCTTCCCTCTAATGCATGAGGAGTCCAAGCTGCTTCTTTTCCTCTGAAAGCGGGGAATTTCCCCGGTTGGACGTAGCATGTGGATGGAACACCTTATTCCAACCAGTTCCTTTCTGGTTGGAATAAGGTGAAGACAGGCTGGCCAGGGGAATACAGTATAGAGACCAGGATTACTGCATGTTTTTGTGAGGGTACCTACCCTAGGTGACATGGGGAGAACATGCAAACTCCACACACAAAGGCCCTTTTGCCAAACCCACCTAGGGTATGGTCACTGATGAAGCGGAGGAGAGAACATGCCACCAGCGCCCCCGGAGAACCCAGGACCTTCTGGCTGTGAGGCGACAGCGTTGCTGACTGCGCCACCGTGGCCCCCTATGGGGCCGTGTTTTTATGCCTGGCGCCATTAGGGCTGTCACGATATGACATTTTACAGGACGATTAATTGTCACTCAAATAATTGTCGATTAACGATTTAATTGTGTTTTTTGTCGTTGACAATTACATTTCTGTTTGGCTTTTAGGCTTCGAAATTGCAGATGGCAGATATGACACATAACCTAAATACACAAATAAATTACTGACATATTTGACTTAAAAAATAACTTTGATAGTGGAAATAGCCGATCTACAAGCTCACAACGCGTCGCGATGCGACGCGTTGTGAGCTTGTAGATCTGCTATTTTACATTTTTCAACATTCACGATTATGGCGATTATGACAAAATAATTGCGATAATGTCAAATAATCACGATTAGACCATTATGTAATAATTGTGACAGCCCTACTTCTGGCTGTGAGGCGACAGCATTACTGACTGCGCCACCGTGGCCCCCTATGGGGCTGTGTTTTTATGCGTGGCGCCATGCCTCCCTACCTGCCCTCTTGCCTCTCACTGAAAAGGACAAGGCGGCATCACTCTCTCCCCGTATGAACAGACCTATAGAGAGCACTCGTGCACTTCCAGAGTTGAAGGTGCTGGTGGTTATAGCAAGAACAAAGTACAAACTTTGTTTTTTAAACTTCTTCTCAGGATTCGAATCCATATGAAAGGACTTCACACAGAATGTGCTTCGTCAGGTTCGTTTGTAATAGAAATGAATCTGACTAAGCACATTTGTGAAGTGCATTGTTCTTTTTTTTGCAGCGCATATAGGTGGAACTAATTAAATAAAGATGTGTTATTGAATTAGGTCGGTGCAAACTGAAAAGTTTCGCAAAGTGTGCAGTCCTCTCCTATAGATGTGAATCCTGAGAAGAGGCTTTAATCCTTAATGTTCACTCTAAGCAACCGCTTTGCCGTGTCAATGAGTTTAGGCACGGTTTAATTATATTTAATGCATCCTGGATGCACTAAGTGTTTGCAGAAACGTACATCTTGCAAAAAACGAGACTTCCCTTATGCCGTCAGCATCATAAAGTGTCACAATTTTTGACATCTGTGAAGAATGTTGTGCATTATAACGACACTTGCGGGAACTTAGGTCTACTCCATGGCCCCGGAGGTTACAGTCTCGTTGATAAACTCCCCGAAGGTCAATTAACGGTGGCCAAATCACACTTGACACAATTGATTAATAGTTCACTCGCACCTGTCATGTCTAATAGATCTCACCTTTTAATGAGAGCCACCGTATTTGTTGCCACTGCACTGAGGGCTGACCCCAGTGCGAGTCGTGTTGTCCTTGTCTCTCTCATGGCAACCCTCCCCCCCAAACACCTCCTGGATGGACATCAATCTTACTTCTAGCGTTTAAACAATGCTCCTCAAAATGAATAGCAGCCATTAGCATATCTGATTACACAGATCAATCACTCACACAAGAGGGAGCGTAACGTGTTCACGAAACAACCCGTTAATAAGTTAAAGTTGCGCTTTTAGTTTGGGGAGTTGAGCTTGTAAGTCATCCATTTAACATGTGTGAACTGGAAAGGGCGCTGGAGTTTAAAAGGAGTCTTTGTGGTCATAAGAAATGTCCATTAATTGTGAACGAGACGGTCTGTTGTGGAGGGTGACATTTTGGACAATACTCCAATGAAGTGCTGCTTCACAAAGGCCTTTTGGATGCTGGGGTTAATGATGGCAGCTCTAAGAATGCTGGTGCAGCCTCCACAAGCTTCCCCTTCCGTCTCAGTGGGGATGAGGCACAGACTGCCTGTCCTGCTCGAACGTAAAAGGACATGAGTTATGATGGCCGGGGACTGGGGAGCGGAGCACTGATAGGTCTGGTCAAGGGCGTCACAATGGGTGGAAAAGTGGGACTGAGTTACTAGGGCCCAAGGTGGAGGGGCCTTAGATATTTTATACTTTAGCTATTGAAAAATAGCGGATATACAAGCTCACAGCGTGGCACCGAGTGCCGTGCTGAGAGCTTGTAGATCTTCTATTTTTGAAAAGTCTTGAAAATGTGTGCAAATCTTTGAATATATGTATTTTTTTAAGCAAACGTTTGTTTGAGCGCCACTGCATAGGTTTTTCAAAAAACATTAGAAGGATTTGAAATATTCAGACTCCGCACACATTTTCTAGATTTTTCAAAAATAGCAGATCTACAAGCTCGCAGTGTGGCACTCGGTGCCGCGCTGTGAGCTTGTATATCTGCTATTTTTGAAAAGTTAAAGCACAAAATGTGAGTGAA
>NC_137811.1:30556947-30589447 GCF_963921795.1 Nannobrachium achirus | reverse complement strand
TTTTTAAAACAATAAATGCAAAACGAACGGTTTTGGACATACAAGGTTTTCACCCGACAACGACGATATGCAATACACCCTTCTACTTTTTGTCTCATTTTTTTCTCCCCCCCCTCTCTCTCTCTCTCTCTGTGGCTGTCTCTCAGTCATTGAGCCAGTGACCGTGACGCCCGCCGGTCCTCTGTCTGCCAAGCTGGGAGACATGGTGGAGATGCAGTGCAAGACCAAGGCCTCCGAGAAGCACACCGTACAGTGGAAGAAGGTATGCTGGTCCTGCCCTTGTTATTTGTGCAGTTCTAATCCGGTACGGGCTCACCGTGCACCTTGGGCCACTCTAGTTGTGTCTGCTGGATTGTTTTGGAAACATCACGCTCCGTGTCTTTGGGACTGGAGGTGGCTATTATAATGTATTACTAGACAGAAGCATTCCTGTGAGGAAACAGTACACAGTAAAATGTTCATAGAACTCTGTGTGCTGGTCTGCTATGGCAGCGTTGTGTGATACACATACCCCTGACACCAGGCACGTGCACACATACAGTAGTCATCAAAGGGGGCTTGAGCCCCTGCCCCTTTACCCGTCTGTAAAAAGTGCCCTCTCCAGACCACGAATAAGTACTGAAAATAGCCGACCTCCAAGCTCACAACGCATCGCAGGGTTAGGGTTGTCTGAGATTGGAGGTCGTCTATTTTCAATATTTCCACCTTTTAATAATTTCAGCCCCTGCCTCTCTAACATTCTCTGCAAGTCCCTGCCTGACACCATGACAAACTGGAGATATTTTGTTGGATCTCGAAGTCTTATCTGTGTGTGTGTGTGTGTGTTCATGCAGGGGTCTGCGGTGCTCTCTACGAACGGCGTGCTGTCACTCAAGTCCGTCACCTATGACAACGCCGGAGAGTACATGTGTGTGGGAGAGGTGCCATCTGTACCAGGGCTCACCGCCTCGGCCAGCCTCAACCTCACTGTTATAGGTACTAATGCACGCATGCATGTGCACGCTCACACACAGGCACACACATACACACTCGCTCAAAAAGACAAAGATACACACATACACGCTCACATCTTTAACATGAACATTTTTAACTCAAATCTTCGCTTCTGGGGGTCCCTGTAACAAAATATTTTGAGATAGGGGTCCGTGGCCACATACATATCATTTTGGGGGTCCTTGACATAACAAAGTTTGAGAATCACTGATATAGTAACATATGTTTTTTTCAGAAAACTGTTAGGATTTAGAAGACATTTGTAGAATTGGCCTACCATATATCAGTGGTTCTCAAACTTTGTCATCTCAAGGACCCCCAAAATGATATGTATTCGGCCGCGGACCCCCATCTCAAAATATTTTGTTTCGGGGACCCCCAGAAGCAAAGATTTGAGTTAAAAATGTGCACTCTAAATCAGGGTCTATTCTGCATCTAACTTAAGGCCAAATTTAGAGTGAACACACACACACACCCACACACACGTCAGGATTGTATTCAGCACGTTTCTTTGACAGTGTTCCCAGACCAACAGGGCTATAGCTTACGTTAGGCAGGGTTCGGTCGAATGTTGTTGAGAGAGTGAGGAAAGGAGATTGGGAGGATCTTACACAGTTGAAGGAAACACCTGCACGGTTCATTAGAAACACACTGCTTGATTGTGTGTTTCCTGGAAACATGTCCTGAACACAATGGTTGATAATATACAGTAGGTTCCAGGAATACCATATACAGTACCTCCCAAATATAATTAGTAGTTGACCGCTAAGGTTAAGAATGTGAATTTAGACTGCATGTTACTTAGACAGATGCTATAGGTTCATTGTTTACCTGGTTATCCTAGTTTCTTCAGGCAGTACACTGCCTATGTACGGTATGTGATCATCTACCTTGTGGGCAGAAACCTTGTATCTGCAAGTTTCAGTTGTGTACGTTTTTTAAAAGTAAAGCCCTGTTTCATCACACAAGACTGTCGCACAAAAGTAGTGAAAATAGCTGATCTAGAAGCACACAACATTGTGTGCTTGTAGATCAGCTATTTTCACTCATTTAAATCCTTTTTAAAATGATAAACACAAAACGAACGGTCTTGGACATGTTTCCTGTTGAGATTGGCACATTTCACCCAGGTTTTTTCATCTGACTCAAGTCACTCAGGTCTGCTGACCTCACTCAGCAACGAAATAAACAGAAAATAAACAAAAATTAAAATAAAATAACTCACTGGAGGCCAGCTGTGATCACCCCATGATGTGCACTGCAATTGAATTGAAATGTGCCAATCTCAACAGGAAACAACAGTACAAGGTTTCCACCCGACAACAACGTTATGATACAGTAGGTCGCTCTGGATAAGAGCTAAATCCCTCTCTCTCTCTCTCTCTCTCTCTCTCTCTCTATCTCTCTCTCTCTCTCTCTCTCTCTGCAGGAAAACCAATGATTGACACGCCGGTCAATGGCGAGGTGACAAAGGAGGGAGACAAGGTGACTCTGAAGTGCTCCGCCCACGGTAACCCCGCCCCGCAGTTCACCTGGAAGCCCTCGGGGAAAGAGGTACGACCGCAGACAGAAACCTGTTGGAGGTTTAGCGAAGGATCTTATTCATAAATGCTGCATTTAAAATCTCGTCACATTTTTAACTAATTTACTGCAAACATTGTTTTTGACTTATGTCGTTCCCTGCCATGCTTTCTGAGAGATTTTTGAAAATTCATAATATAATCCACGTTGCTCCGATTTGCTCGCGGGGATTGCTCAAAAGATGCATACGGGTGTCCTGGAGTTGGAAAGTAATAACTGTCCACCCGCGACGATCCTCTCAAAAGATATCCGTTTCCGTGTCAAGCTTGCGCCCAGCCCCTTTCCCCATTCACATTCATTATGGCCATTTAATTGGTGACCCATAAGCTAGCGAACAGCGCCATCCAGAGTCCAAATAAGGAACTCGTCAAACTCGTCATGGGGCGGCCTGGGCCATTGAATATTTTCCGTCAAACTTGTCCGGCGGCATTAAATTAGTTAACGAAATGAATTTAAATGGCGCTGCGAGCTTGTGCATCTGCTACGCTTAAACTTTTTTGAAAAATGAAGTGTTGAATTCCATGTGTGTGTTGCAGTCGGTGGAGGTGCAGGGCAACATGGTGGTGAGCAGCGTGACCCTGGAGGCCTCGGCTGACGTCATGAAGGACGGCGTGACGTGCGAGTCCACAAACGACCACGGGACAGACAGCAAGAAATTCACTGTCACCCTCAGAGCAGCAGGTAGGTCTGTCTGAGTCAAACAGGGCCATGAACGGTGAAGCAGTGGTGGGGAAAAGTACTCACGTTGTAGAAATACTCTTTTACAAGTAAAAGTCTGGAATTCAAAAAGCACTTGAGTACAGGTACAAAACTATTGGCATCAAAATGTACTGAAAGTACCGAAAGTAATAAGAATTCCTTCATTTTGCAGAATGTCCCATTTCACAAGTTTTCAAATGTATAAAAATTTATAAAAATATAAAATAGCATATCTACAAGCTCACAATGCGTCATTGTGAGCTTTTATGCTAGGGCCCCTCCACCTTGGGCCCTGGTAACTCAGTCCCACTTTCCTACCCCTTGTGACGCCCCTGCTAAAGACAGTTGGGTAATCATCAGCCTCCGCATCATGCAGTATGTTTGTGGATAACCTCGCAGCTCGCTCATGGAGACACGTTCCTACGCAGTGATCCTGTAGCAACCTGTCCTGAGTGTTAGGAGGAATGTTCCAGATTGTTTGCTTTCATTCTTTTGAGCCTTCTTTCTTGTGTCACTCTAGATTTTAACCACTTTAACCTTCATTTGATGCTTTAATTATTTTAAAAATAGCAGCTATACAAGCTCACCCCACGGCACAGAGTGCCGCGCTGCGAGCTTGTAGATCTGCTATTTTTGAAAAATCGTGAAAATGTAAATGCAAATCTTTGAATGTATATATTTTCAAAGCAAACATTTGTAACGCAAATCTTTCTTTCTCTGGGTCCCTGGAACAAAATATCTTGAAAATATCTTACATATAATTCTAGGGGTCCTTGACATTAAAACGTTTGAGCACAACTGACAAAAAAAAAAAAAAGGTTTTTCAGAAAACCGATTTTGAATCGACCTTGGGTCTTAATGGTTTAGGGCAGGCTTTTTATTTCTTGCTGTTCTCTTACCATTATGTAAACTGTAACGTAACCTAATGTTTCTCTCTCTCTCTCTCTCTCTCTCTCTCTCTCTCTCTCTCTCTCTCTCTCTCTCTCTCTCGGTGCAGTTGACAACTCGGCAGACAACAGAGGTAGAACCTTCTCCCTCCTCCTCCTCCCCCTCGCCTCCGTTCTCCTCTCAGGACTCTTTTTTGTACAGAACCTGTGATTTCGGCCCCCCCACCCCCAACCCCCCCCCCGACCCCGACACACAACCCCTCCCCCCCGCCCCTACACACACACACACACACACACACACACACACACACACACGCACACACACAAGCGCGCACACGCACACAGCACCGTACTGTAACCTTGTATATTTCCCCCCTCTTGCTACCAAACACTGTGGATATTGTATATTGTTATTGTTCTTCTTCTTGTTTTTCTCTTTTCCTCTTCTCCGCGTTCTTTTTGCCATCTTTGTATGATGTTCGTCCTATATTTTGTGGATGCCTCTACTACTACTACCACTACGACTACTTTTCTGAGCCCCTTCAGGGGATAATAAAGGATTCTATTCTATATTCTATTACTCCTTCTCTTCTCTTCCTTTCTTCTGTCGGTGTATTGTCTCACTGTTTGTCCGCCTCCGCCTCCTTCCGTCTGCGTCGCTCCTTCTTCCATCTCGTGTTTCTGAGTCGTCCGTATAGTGCGCTACCTGTGGTGTAACCTCGACACTGTGTGTGTGTGTTACTATAGTAGCAGACCTGATTCAATTACTATTGGCAAATATTCACTGAAACGTACAAAGATTCTTTTGTATTCCTTTTGTTTTTCTAGTGGACTCGGGTGCCATATTGTTTCCAGAAAGAAATACTACTACTACTACTACTACTGCTAATGATAATGAAGGTGAATTCATGACTTAAAAGATTTTTATATCACAGTGATCAGAGTGAATCAGATATTGTTTCGACTGCCGTCCAATACCATGGATTTCCATTTTAAGTAAGCTGGGCAGTCGGTTGTTTTGACTAAAGACAGTGATTATTTGCAGCGGTTTATTGACTCAGGTCTGTGTACTAGCGCAGTGTTTCTCAAAGTGGATTCCAGGGACTTTGTGGGTTCATTTATGGGTTTCTAAATTTACCCATGCAAGTCTGTAACTCTGACAGCATACAAATGGAACCAAATGGACCCCAACGGGTCCATTTGGTTCCATTTGTATGCTGTCAGAGTTAAGGGGAGACCTTGGCATTTTTAAGTTTGAGAAACACTGTACTAGCGGAGTGCGTAGCTGGTTACTGTGTGTGTAGTTGGTTAGTGTGTGTTGTGGTGCTGTAGCTTTGTTATGCCATGGGACTGAGCAACTTTCTCTCTTTCAAAGTGCTGCTTTCGGAAAACCCTGTGCTTAAAGGTGTGTAATGGCTAACCCTTTTGACTGTGTATGTGGTGTCTGTCTAACACTGTACGTGCGAGAGAGTGTGTGTGTGTGTGTGTGTGTGTGTGTGTGTGTGTGTGTGTGTGTGTGTGTGTGTGTGTGTGTGTGTGTGTGTGTGCGCGTGCGCGCGTGTGTGTGTTTGTTTGTGTGTGCGTGCATGTGCATACTGAATGTGCGTTTGTGTTTGTGTATGAATGTGCAGGTGAGTATTCGTATTACTATAGTTGTGAAGACCGGATTACATTTTTACCAAGAGATATTTGGTTTCGCCTCAAATGGCCGACATGTCATTTTGAAAGTAATGGGGGGTGGGGTGAAGACATTGTAGCCTTTTACATGTCATAAATACTGCTTTAGCCTACATGTCAGACACACTGCTGTAGGCTACATGTCAGACCCGCACAAATATAGTAATACGCCTGTATGATGATTAGAACAGTGGTTCTCGAAGTGGGGTCCAGGCAGGGAGTTCCCCTTTAATGGGTTCCAAATGGACCCTTACGGGTCTGTAACTCTCGAGAGTGTGTTCTCTTTTGGAACCAAAGGGACCCATGTTGGTCCCTTTGGTTCCATGTGTGTACACTCTCAGGGTTTTCGGGGTCCTTGAAATTAAAACGCTTGAGAACCTCTGGCCTATGTGATGTTGAATGGATGGCTGGCTGGCTATGTCCTGTGTGTGTGTGTGTGGGGTGGGCGGGTTGTGGTTTTTGGGTTGGTTGACTTGGCGGGTGATGTTGCCTGGCTTGTTGCTCAGGCGTGTGCATAGGTCCTCTACATGGGTCCCATCACATTTCAACCATTTGCAGTCAGAACGTTATACTAACCCCACATTCCACTTCCTGCCCCCGCCTCCTCCTCCTCCTCCCCTCTCCACCCACCCATCCATCCATCCAATGCCCCCATCCCCTCCCCTGGACCTCCTCCACCCAACCCCAACTACCCCATGTACCCCCACACACCCTGATCCACATGATTATCACCTCCTGTCCAATCACACCCCCACCCTACCACCCTCTTTTCTTTGAAATGATTCCCCCCCACGCCCACCAATCAAACAACCCCACCCCACCCTCTCTCCACCCCCTTGCGATTCCGTATCCCTCACCCTTCCTTCTGACCCCACCCTCACCCCCCCCCCCCCCCCCCCCCCACGACACTATCCCTGCACCTTCCTCCCCCGGGCTCCCTCTCCCTCCTTTCGTGGCTCGATTATTCCCTCCTTCCCTCCTCCACCCCTTACCCCCATCCCTCCCTCCTCCATCCATCCATCCCCCTCTCCTCCTCCTCCACCTCCTCCTCCTCCATCTCCTCCTCCATCTCCTGCTCCACCGTGGCGTTGCTGTAACAGCGGACAAACACCAGGGCGGCTCCAGTGGGGTGGTGATCGCCGTGGTGGTGTGCGTGCTGCTGCTGCTGCTGGTGGTGGCGCTCATCTACTTCCTCAACAAGAAGGGCAAGCTGCCCTGCAGCAAGAAGGACAAGAAGGACATGTGAGTTGGACCGGGGATGGATGGGACCATATGAAAATGTCAGGTCACCGTTATTGTGACCAATTTTTTTTTTATTTACAGTATTATCGCGATAATCAAAATATCCCCAACATCCATTATCCTGTTGGCGGAACATTTGCCAAAATATTTTTTGGCAAATAAATTTGAGAGCGGGAAAAAAAAGACTGTATCAAGTATTTACAGGTCTTATTTTATAGAGGGTTTAAATGGTACCGGATATCAAATAAAAGGGGAATTGATCTCAGTGCATGACGAATCTCCACGATATGATTATTGTGAGTGTTTTTATTTTAGGTTTACAGTGTAGTAGATGGACAGTAAACAGGGAGATAGAGATGGGGAGAGACATGCAGCAAAGAGCGTCGGGAACGGGACTCGAACCCGCGATGTGCTCATTGCACTGTCAAGCTACATAAGAGCCTATGTGCCGACACATTTCTAACCACATGAATATTACCGTCCGCTTTCTGGGCGTGTCACGGTAGGCGAACATTCACAGAAAATGGCCGATCGACACTCTCACAATGTGTCACAGTAAACAGGGAGATAGAGATGGGGAGAGACATGCAGCAAAGAATGTCGGGAATGGGACTCGAGCCCGCTATGTGCTGTCAGGCTACATAAGAGCCTATGCGCCGACACATTTCTAACCACATGAATATGGCCGATCGACACTCTCACAATGTGTCACGGTTGTTATTATTAGATAGATATAGGGGGAAAAGAAGGGGGACAGGCATGGAGCCCTGGGAGAAGCACTATATAGGTACTTCATTGTTCATTGTATGTGTAGGGTTTAAGTGGTTAACTTAACCCCAGTTTGAAGTAGGAACGAGGGGATTGCAAAGATGGATGGCAGGGCAGGGGATGGGAGGCAGGAGAGAGAGAGAGAGGGGGGAGAGAGAGAGAGAGAGAGAGAGAGGGGGGAGAGCAGTGGAGAGGAAGAGGGAGACGGGATCACTGGGGGAGGAGAAGGAGATGGGGAGGGCGGGGAGTGGGTAAGAACAGAGAGGCTGGATGGAGTGAAAAGGGAAGGGACGTTTCATAGAAAACATGAAATCACTTCACACCTTTTTGCACTGCTTTAGTGTAACAGAGCGGTTCTCTCTCTCTCTCTGCCTACAGCTCCACCGGGGAGGTGAACAACCATGGCGACATCGTGGTGGAGATGAAGACAGAGAACCCTAACGAAGAGGCCGGCCTCCTCAACAAGAGACCGGTAAATGAACAGGTCAGACTGATAAGAGAGACACAGACAGATGTACGGTTATGGACAGTATATAGGGATGGGACGATATGAACATTTCATTTTATGATTATTGTGACCAAAGACATTGCGATTTATGATATTATCGCGATAATCAAAATATGCCCAAGATCCCAACATCCATTATCCTGGGGCGGAACATTTGCCAAAAAATTGAAGATCTGCTTCTGAGAGAAAAAAAATAAAAAAATAAAAATACTGTATCAAGTGCGTTCTTTACAGGCGGTTATGCAGCTCAGCAAATAAAAGGTGAATTGATCCCAGTGCACGACGGAGGACAATTTCATGATAGATTTAAATCTCCACGATACGATTATTGTGAGTGTTTTTATCACGATCTCATCCCTAATGGACAAACAGACAGACAGACAGACCTGTGAACATAACGTGGTCATAGATTTTTGACAAAGACATTTAGAGCGGGTCACTAGGTCGACTAACAGGTCAAGGGGTCACAGTGCATGTGTTTGGTTCAACATGGCCTCTGTTGACCAGGTGGAAGAGTTTCCATGACATTAAACTGTCATGCTAGATTAGCTTCTAATGGAGCAACCGTGACACCGGGCGAGTTAAGTCAACATGACCGCCGCTGTCACAGTCAGCCACACAACTGTGTTTATACCTGCACCTATTATTAGGCTCCTGGAGTAGCAGCGGGGGTGGTCCAGTGCTTCGGGACACCGTCCAGTAACCCAAAGATCACAAGTTTGATCCCTGCACTGACTAGTCGGGATGTTATCCGTTAATAAGCATGTATTAATTCCTCTGAGTCACATCCTTCTCAGCTGCTTGTAAACCTCAAGCAGAACAAAAGTCTCGTGCTATTATGAGCAGCTGCGCGACGAAGCCACGTTACTTCATTATTATGTCAACTCATTTTTTTCGCATGACAATGTGTCATCATATCTGTATTACATCGTTAGGATTTCAACAGAGAGCCGTGCACGCTCTGGCTCTCAGAAGTGTCTGAAATCAAATGAGAATAGAACCAGTAAGCAGGGGCATCGCACCAAATTCTGGGCCCTCGGTGCTTTAACTATTGAAAAATGATATCCATCCATTAATATTTTTGAAAAATCGTGAGAATTTGTGTTTGGATATTTCAAATCCCTAGTTTTTTCAAAAAGCTATGTTTCTAACTTCTGTGTCAAGGGGTGCTCAAACCTTTTCATGTGAAGGACCCCCAAAATTATATGTATTTGGCCGCGGACCCCCATCTCAAAACATTTGTTCCAGGGACCCCCCAGAAGCAAAATTTGAGTTACAAAATGTTCACGACGTTTTAAAAAATAGCAGATCTATCTGCTATTTTTCAATAGCTAAAGTATAAAATTATTCCAGGCCCCTCCACCTTGGGCCCTAGTAACTCAGTCCCACTCCCCCCCCCCCCCCCCCCCCTGTGACGCCCCTGCCAGTAAGAAATCATAATTATCGCCCTGAAGAGAGTTGTATGCAGTTGATGACTTCTGACTGAGCCCTTACAGGCAACCAACCACCATTATGAAATCGACAACACTTTACTATGACGCTTACGTTTTCCCACTCTTGTGTTTTCCTCTCTCAACAGTGATGACAACACCGGAGGAGGATTGTGAACGACAGAGGGATGAAGGGAAGGAGGACAACAGTCTTAACAACCACTTAAACCCCATATGGTTGAGCGGAGGAGTCCCACAGGGCTCTATACTAGTGTATTTACCGTTTTCTGTTGTTGTGGGGAAAGCTTTCGCTTAAACTAGCTTCTTTCGACAAGCTCACAACGCGTTGTGTTGAAACGAGTTGTGAGCTTGTCGATCTGCTATTTTCCTGCGAAGGTTTCCCCCTACAATACGGATGCTGGGGTTTGAGTGGTTTGAAAAACGACTGCAGGGCCTATTTTTTTGTTTTGTTTTGGTGTCGAGGGGGTTCGGGACTGGGGGTGATGATGGATGGGGTGTAATGGATGGATAAGTAATTATATTGAATCAGGTGGAGTTCACATGGGGAAATTGGTTTATGTTGGGACGTGGTTATGTATGTACATGTATGTATGTACTGTTATGTATGTACTGTATGTATGTACTGTATGTACTGTATGTATGGGCATCAATAGTGCTGGTTTTGGAACAGGGAGCAGACCTGTTCAGTTGCAGTTTGGCTTTTTATTTCGCCCTATACAGTATCCTTGCCCAAAAGGCTCAACTGCAGCCGTACAGGCTGCCCCCCCACCCCGGCTTCCAAATCCTGCACGCCCCCAAAACCCTAACCCCTGCGTTCACACGTGCAGAGACAAGAAACGACAACCATAGCGACCTCCAGTCTCTGTGGCAGCTAGAGACACTCTGAGCAACACAGGCGACAGTGACAGCATACGGTGACCCCATAGGTCTTTTTCCTGGTGACAAAACAAACATTGTGGCTCATGAGGTGTATATGTATACTGCATATCCACATTCAAATAGTGATGAAGGGTCGATTATGCCATTGCCTGGTTTACTACTTCTGTACGTCGTATCTTTATATTGTTACCATGATTTAGCAAGCAAATTTTAGCGAGCAAAAAAAAAATCAAGTCTGGAAAAAAAAAGTCTCTGGTTAGCTCATAATGGAAGAAGCTCAAATTAATTAACACTAGCTCATAGAGCTGTCAGTCAGGCCATAATAATGCGAAAGTTGCCAACAATTATGCGGCAGCGTCGCTGCACATGTGAACGCATACTAACCACGGGACATAATTGAATCACTGGAGACGGCATCATGTTCACGACATTGTTTGATTCTAACTCCTCAATCCACCAATCATGTTTCGTCGGTCGACTCCAGCGCAGAGTAGCGCTGCACAGTAAAAGGCAAGGCTGACTTCACAGCCAAGCACAGTGGCAGCAAATCTACCCCAAATGAAACGCATAATGCCATTAAGCCACTGTGCTGTTCTTGAGAATTGTGTTCATATAGTATTTGAATTGAACATGTTTTGTTAGTGCTCTGCAAACAAGACAGTGAAACACTGAAGTGACTGCTCTGTGTTGGAGTCTGCACTTACCCCGTTCTCTGCTCTCGTGGCTGTGCTGGAGGTTGAAAACCTAATCTCAAATTGGCATGTTGTGTCTACTCAGCTGATTAGCAAGCAGTGATTGTAGTGTTGTACAGTACACCATATTTAATCCCTTACAGGAACTAGTTTGGCACAATATGCTGCTGCAACATACAGGCTAAGAGAGCAAGACTCTGTTTGCTTTCCTTGAGTTTTACCATCTGTGAATGTTTATTTCGTTCCCATACTGTAAGCCTGAGTAGGTGTTGCCTTAGCAACAGCATTTTTAATGATGTCAATCCTTTCTGGAGCGCTCTACCTTTTTTGTAAATCAAACCAAAAAAAGACACAAAAGAGACGAGCTATTTCGGTTGTACAATTTATGTTTTTTCTTTTTTTCTTTTGTCGCCGTTTCCACTAAGTCTGTATAGATTATGGTTCATTATGACATTTGTTTATTTCATTTCCTTTTGCTCTCCGGTTTTCCTCTGTAAATGCTGTATACCCCGTCTCTCCCCCCTGTTGTGAGGCAGAAATTTACGTGATGTGGAACTCAATGCGTGTGTGATTACTGTGCCGCTAGCCCTGAAAGCATTTCCTCACCACTTTCTCTCACAGCCTTTCCTTTAACCAAAGCTATAGCCGTATTTGGAAAAGATTAAAAAAAAAGAAAACACCTCTCAGACACGGTTCCGCACGGAGAGCCCAATTACAGGGCGGCTTTCGCCGGAAAATTGGAGTCATCTCGCGAAATGGGCGAGGCGCGTTTCTCGTGCCTCCTGTTGACAATCTCAAATCACGACCACCTGGTTTGTCTCGTTCCCCCACGGTGATCACCAAAATGGAGGCTTTCAGGGCGCACTCTCCTCACACATCCACCTGTACAGAGCAGCGGTTCCCAACCTCTTCTGGATCAGGGCCCAGGGGTGTCACACCAAATTCTGGGCCCGGGGTACAAGGATTCACTGCGGGCCCCCCATGAATGTTCTTCATAGGGGGAGGGGGTTTAACCCATTTAGCCTGGGAACGCATTATTTTGTGCTTTAACTATTGAAAAATGTGCAGATATACAAGCTCACAGCGTGGCATCGAGTGCCACGCTGAATAGCAGATGTACAAGCTCGCAGCGCGGCACTCGGTGCCACGCTGTGAGCTTGTATATCTGCTATTTTCCCCCCGGTTCGGTTGTGACGCCCCTGTCAGGCCCCACATGGAAATCTCGAAAGCGTTTGCGCGCCTCCACCCACCTGACCGCTTAACACGGCAGTCGCCGCGTTTAGTGGCCAGATAGCTGGGCCGCGTGCATTCTCAGAGCATGTTTGTTTTAAAAGAGGTGTACGAGAAAAAGTACCATGTCATTTTTTTTCCACATTATTTTTTTATATTGTTATATTATCATTATCATTAGTGTTTTTCCAGTTATTTGGGGGCCCCGGCCCACTAGTTGGGTACCGCTGGTATACAGCAAATCACTGCCATAGATTTAGCCTCATGCAAGCAGAAGGGAGGGGGGGGGGATGGGAAGGTTTAGGTAGCCTGGGATCCAGACTGCTTTGTTACGTTCGTCGGATTTTCTTTTCTCACTCGCTACCTAGTCTGGCAAGGGTCCTATTTGACTCGTAATTCAGTTACGTTGTAGGCGAGTCAGGAAGTGACTCGAGTTTTACATCGGACTACACTGGCCCTGCCCTCTCCTACAGACCAATCAGAAGCTGCGGTCCCTTTTCTCCTGTTTGATAGGCTTTCAAGACTGTGTAGGTCAGTGAGAAAAAAATAATCTGCCGAACGTATGGAAGCAGTCTGGCTCCCTGGCTATGGTTTAGGAGGAAGGGGGAAGGAATCAGAAGTGGGATGTAATGTACCTTTCCTGTTTTTTTTGTTTTTTTTTGTTGTTTTGCTTTTTGTTTTTTTTGTTTTTTTGTAATTACCAAATGCATTGAAGAGTTCTTGGGTGTCTAGTTTCAGTAGTGTCCAACATTTAGGTCTTATTCATCTCGCCATCTCCCTGACATTGTTTTTTTTATTTTATTTGTATTATATTATAATCATTTTACAGTACTGTCGGCAACGCAGAAAGATATGGAAGCAGGTTATTAGAGTGTCCTTCGACTTGGCTTTGAACACTGGAACCAATGGCCTTGATTTGGAAAGAAAAAGGTCGCCTCAAACCACTATCTACTTCCCACAAGGCTTCTTTTGTTACCCTGACGTTCGTCTACTGATCTCGCCATAACTTAATGACTGTTTGCAAGCCTGTGAAAGAGGGAGTACACAGATAAGTGAACTTTGAACTTGGAGCATCTTTTTTCTTTTGTTCTATTTGTTTTATATGGAGAAAAAAAAATTGTGATATAAAGTGTTTCTTGTTTTTCTGTATTTTTTTAAAAAGGGGGATTCTTGTACTTGTTTATTTTTGGAAACTACTGATGTGTCTGTTTTGCTCTTCCTGGCTTTTTCCACTGGTTCTATGAAAAGAGAGAAATGTCTTTATTTAGGATTCTTGTTTTTGAGATATTCGGAGTGCTTCACTTCTCTCGCTGTATACTGTATATTTTGTGGTACGCTGTTGTGAGCTCTGTGGCGTGTTGATGTACCTTTTGTTTTTCAAATTTGTAGAATTTATAACTGACAAAAAACCATGAAAAAAACAACCACACCCCAACAATCTCTGTGTTTTTATTTGCTTTTGCTCAGCAAATGTATTTGCTATATTACTCACTTAGAACATGTCGTTTTGTAAGTAACTGTCGTGGATCACACAGCAACTGATGAGGCAATAGGAGTGGAGACAATATTCTAGGTGGTGATGGTTATGCTTGTACATGAAATCGTGGGGAGAAGAACAATAACACTCAGGTCGGTGGTGCGGTAGTTCTGCCAAGGCGCGGTAGTTCTGCCAAGGCGCTCTGGGCTCAGATCATAGTTATACTGTAGCTGCTTCAAGGACAAGCTGAACCATAACAAGACAGGCTGTATACTGTATATACAATAGCTGTCAGGCCTAGTGGAGACATTTAGGTTCTTAAGTTTCAAAATATCAATGTATTAAATGATTACTAAGTGATGGTAAAATATAAAGGTTAGGTATGAACAACCATAATAACAATATAGTATACCTAGTAAGATGCCTCAGGGTGACAAGCGACCTCGCCCTAAAGGGCGAGGTCGCGCCATGTCTTTGCCGTCTGACCAGTGATGTATATCGGACCAGTTCCCCATATAAGGATATGAAGTCCTGTTAGATATGGGCTTAATATTGATGACATCAGGGATCTCCATATATAGGCATGACATCACAACATACAATTCCTTTTATGCCCATACATGGAGATCCCTGTCTGAACCAGCCACACCACTGTGATGTCACCTGTTTATGCCCATATATGGAGATCCCTGCTCTGAGTACTGACATCACTGTGATGTCACTTGTGATGTCACAGTGATGTGTCAGGGGAACCACAGTGTCAGGTGTTATCCCTGCTCTGAGTATCTGACTACACTGTTATGTCACCTGTGATGTCACAGTGATGTATCAGGGGAACCACAGTGTCAAGCGCCGCGTTACACATATACGGACAAGCTGTGCCGGTTCTGACAGTAAACTGCAATGAATAATTCTTCTGCACTACCAACAATAACTTAAAACTTGAAGAAGTTGAACTATAGCTAAGTTAAACCCTCAATAGAAGTAGTAGCCAATAAACCTTTCACATCTATTAGTGGCTAACCTTAACACCACACCAAACCCATGCCTAAACATCGCCACATTCATCAGATGTTTCCTATAGTCACAACGGCCCTGGGACCAGCTGTCACTTTGACTTCATAAAGTTGTTCTGTGGAATATTAGCAGCGCCTGAGTTCATGAATTATGTTGATCAAAGCAACAGTAGAACAGACATGTTTTGGTGTTTTATTTAGCGATGAACTTATAAGCATAAGATGCACGTGCACACATAATGTGCTTGTACACGCACGTACGTACTGTAGACACACACACACACACACACACACACACACACACACACACACACTTGCATGCTCATACATAGTCATCATTTGTATCTTCATTACCATCACCAAGAGCATCATTCCAATTATCATTTCAATAACATTCTCCAGCCAACAAACGCTTTCAGCGCTATCATGAAAGGATAACATGTTTCTAAAAAGAGCTAATGGGATTAGAAGCGCTCTGAAAACCCTCTGTTCATACACATTAGGATGCATAACGACGTACGGAAACGAGGAAACGGGAGCCAGGAAGTGTCTAGCGAAATGACACGGCAGTCTCAAACTCGCCATTAACCATCCTCTCTGGTAACTGACACATCAGAGCTGGAGCTTGGGCCCTATAATAAATCAAAGACAATCAGGACTCCTGGAAGATGACGTCTGAATTGAATCCCACATCACGCTGTATGAAACTCGGAGTCAATCAAAATTATGTAAATGTCTGCTCGCATTGATGGTTCAATTGATTTGTTGTGACAGAGCTGAAATAACAGGGCGGTGCGGCGTTTCTCAAAAGTGCCATCCATCTGGAGGATTTTTTGGCCTCATTCCAGTGTATTAAAACATGCAATAATATTCTATGTTGTGAGCCTACGGAAATGACACCTGATGCTGATGCATAATGTTCTCACAAGAGACATATATATTGATAGTACAACTTATGAAAATGTTAGTACTGATTTATTTTTATCCCTTTATTGATAGTGGCATGAAGTTAGAAGTTAGGAGAGAGAGAGAGATGGGGAGTGACATGCAGAATCGAATCGGTGACATGCTGTCAGGCGACATTGGAGCCTATAGGTGCCCGGGCCGTTAGGCCAGCGGCCCATGGGCCGTACTTAACCACTCTAACCCGGCATATCATTTTAGGTGAAAATGTTCGAATACATTTTATAAATATAAACTGTCGTTAGACCACCTTTCTGCATCTTTATAGACCAATGTTCTCCGCTCCTTTTCATATTCATATCACTAAAGACATCAATCAGCAGAGAGAGGGGCAGCTCAGATCAATATGTCTCCCAAATGGTAAACAGGATGGTCCCAATCAATATTAATAGTCTCATATTATTCCCCCGGTCCTTAATCATAGCAGATGACACTTCACTTAAGGACATGGAATCAAATGTGTCTCCATGCTGGGTTAAGTTCCGGGAACCTGGGAATTCAACCATTGGACGGCCATAGCTGAGTGGTTGGTGAGCCCGCCTGGGGAGCCAGAGTCCCTGGTTGTTCTAGGTACGATTCCAGGCCAGGTCAGCAATGTGTCGATGTGTCCCTGAGTGAGACTCTTGACCCCTAATTGCTCCCCGACTGCCGTAGAATCCAATGGCTGCTCACTGCTCCTAGTTGTTATAGGATGGGTAAATGCAGAGGACGAATTTCACCTGCAGCTGTATGTGTATATCGTCACTGTCGGGCAGAAACCTTGTATCTCCAAGTTTCAAATGTGTATGCTTTTTTTCTTAAGGTAAAGCCCTGCTTCATCATACAAGACTGTTGCACAAAACTAGTGAAAATACAGCGAGGCGTTGTGTGCTTGTAGATTGTAGATAGAACTTAAAGATTATAAAACGAACGGTTTTGGACATACAAGGTTTCCACCCGACAACGACGATATATACATTTAATGTGACACCAAGCCTCTACTTCCATTCTTACACTTTTAACTTAAACCCTATATTCTCCATTGACCGGGGTTCCCCAGGGGTTGATACTTGGCCCCCTCCTTTTTTAACCACTACACCAAATGTCTTCTGAAAAAAAAACCCATCCACAAGATCACAACGTGTCGCAAAGTGGCTCATTGTGACCTTGTAGGTCTACTGTTTTCGCTGAATGTTTGCCTGTAATGACATGACCAGATTAGGTTTCTATTCTGAGCATGTCATAATGGGCAAACCTCATGTGGTAAGGAAGGGACCCCTGGGCTAACGCTAAGTCAAGGTTCAGAAATGGACTCATTTACAGTGCTGTGTGCATGTCACTCTGTCGATGCGTAGGAGCATCAGCTGAAATGTAAGTGTGGAATTCTTTCTGAAAACCACAACAGGTTATCATTTACATGGTACCATTTACACAGTATGACACACCTTTGTGTGTGTGCGTGTGTGTGTGCGTGCAAAACCACAATATACAACCCTTTAAGATTATGTAACAGCCTGCACCGCATTGATAGATTTTGGGCCAACTACCATAAATCTATGCTGGGGTGGCTGTCCACACGCACGCACACACACACACACACACACACACACACACACACACACACACACACGCACACGCACACGCACATGCACACGCGCACGCGCGCGCGCACACACACACACACACACACACACACACACACACACACACACACACACACACACACACACACACACACACACACACACACACACACACACACACATCCCTCCATGCCACTAGCGCCCCATTAGGAAATTAAAAGTCTCCCATCGACGTGACCTGGGTATGGCTGGATCAGTGCTCAGAATATAAAGAGGGGGAAGAGAGCAGACAGGAAATAAGTATGGATGGGGGAGGGGAGTGAGAGGAGAATGTGTAAAAATGCAAAGTGTGTGTGTGCGCGTGCGTGCGTGCGTGCGTGCGTGCGTGTGTGTCTGCTTTATGTCAAAAGAAAATTAAGAAAGCAGGTTTGCAACACTTTTTTTCAGTTAGTGTCATGTCATTATCATGGTAGGTATCATATCAGTAATGTGTCAGTATCGTGGTCAGTATCATGTCAGTATCATGTCAGTATCATGGTAGGTATCATGTCAGTATCATGTCAGTATCATGGTAGGTATCATGTCAGTATAATGTCAGTATCATGGTAGGTATCATGTCAGTATCATGTCAGTATCATGTCAGTATCATGGTCAGTATCATGTCAGTAATATGTCAGTATCATGTCAGTATCATGGTCAGTATCATGGTCCGTATCATGTCAGTATCATGTCAGTATCATGTCAGTATCATGATACTGACTTATTTCTAGTTGGAAAATATGAAATATAGCAGCTTTAACATCCTAAAGTACATCAAACTAATCTTTGTCAGCAACAAAATAAATACATAGTAGCTTGTGTTCACAGAACTTCACACAGTCATCTCAGTCTGTATCACTTAACCAAATCAAAAGAACAAACAAAAACATTGACACCTAATATATTTAAAGTTGCACCTAATACTCTTGAATGACATAAAGTACAACAAAAATGTGTTTGTGTGTGTGTGACCTTCTCACCCTTTGCTTTACACTCTCTCCTTCAGCGCTGCTCAGCCATGAGTGGCTTATTGTGTTCCCGTCCTCTTAGTTCTATTTGTGTTATTACTCTGGGGCTGCTGGGCTGCAGTGGCACTAACCCCATTTGACCATTACGACATTTTACTGTCGGCCTGCTGGAGAATGACAGCCACTGTCTCTCCTCTGCTCTACCCAGCTCTGATGGCCTCTCAGTAAACTGCTGGACAGAGACCAGCTCAGCAACACACACGCACGCACGCACGCACGCACGCACGCACGCACACACGCACTATCGAGCGCAAATCGTGCCACATGGACGTTGCTACACTCGCGCGCACGCATTCGATTTTATCTGTGTTGTACTGAACGCATGAACGTCTCCTGTAATTTTCAAATGGCTTTTGAATCAGAACGCGCAAACGTCGCCGGCACGCGTCCCCCTGTGCCTTCTCTTTTGTGCCTCACAGGGGAACGCGAGGTCGCGTAGTGTTAGGCGTTTGTGGCGAACGCATGTGTTAACGCACGCATACATCTAATGGCCATGTGGCCATCATGCGTGAGACGACACGGTCAAATGCAGCGCCGCCATGAACTGTACGCGTGATTGAGTTGTTGCTCTGCTCTGGAACGCACGTGTGAGATGTGTGCCACCCATTTGATTCTCAGCACTAAACCTGCGTGTGTGTGTGTAGACGTGTATATCAAATAAAACATCCAGACGTTCATGCGAGCATGCGTTGGTTTGTCTCCACTGTGGGCTGCATGCTCTCTGTGCTCCTTGGCTGACGTAGCAAATTTGCTTTATATAGGCCTATTTGAATTGGGATAAAATACAGACCCTCAAGGACCACCGGTGGTCCTTTGGTGAGTTGGTGGTCCTGGTGGTCCCCCCCCCCAAGGACCACCGTTGGCCAAGGACCACCGTTGGTCCTTGGGGGAAGTTCCAAGTGGTCCACAGCTAAATTATGGAGAGTTGTTAACCAAATGGATGCATGAGTCACGGCCTTGCGCCCTGCTGGTTGGGACTAATATATTAAGTAGAAGTGTGTTGTGTTTATGGACTAAAATAACAGATGCTGGTTATTTTATTTGTTTTGCCCATTTTTATATTTGCATTTTAACCAAATGTTTTAATCCTTGACTGATTGAGACTATACATATTTCGTTAATTTATTTATATTTATTTATTTATTTATTTATTTATTTATTTATTTAACTGTTTTTGTTTTGTTTGGTGTTCCTAAGTTGAGCCCTTCGGAATGGCTGCCTTCTGGTTAAGTTGTCAGTTAAATTGCTTTATTTATTATTTGTTTAGTTCTGTTCAGTTATGTTGTGTTTAGACCTTTATTTCGTTATTTGTTTGTTTTGTTTAGTTGTTAACTTAAGCTCTGAGCAGCGGCCTGGCCTGCCGGGCTCAATTTGTCACGCACATGTCGGGCTTTGGGCTGGGTCGGGCTTGAGAAAAATAAATAAAGAAAAAAATTGGCAAGATCTGTGCTTTGCATCCCGGCCAGCAGCAGTTCCAGTGAACGGGTTTTCAGCGCTGCGGGCAGAACCATCTCCGAGCGAAGGACATCGTTGAACGATTTTCTTCATCACAATTTATAAGATCGGTGAGTACAGCCTAGCCTTTAACTGTTGGCAATATATACCCAATGGCCAACGTAGAATGTAGTCATCTTGGTCTCTTGTGATCTTATCATTTATTTATAAATGTATTTTATTTAATTTCAGCTGCTTGCTGTCTGATTGGATTATTCGCCGGTGCGGCCTCCCGGCGCGGCCTTGCGCCCAGCGCTGGATTTTTGGGACTATTAAACTGAACGAATAAGTGTTGATTCATACAAAGAAAAGTGCTGTGTTACGGACTAAAATAACAAATGCTGTTTATTTTATTTGTTTAGCCTATTTATATACTTTAATTTAACCAGGGAATGGGAATGTTTCGTTGCTTGACTGATTAAGGCTATTCATTCTAATATTTTATACACATACTTAACTTGAGATTGTTTATTTTAATTGCACAAATATCGCACAACGCAAACTCAAAGGATTGTTCATTGTTAAATTGTCCTCGGGAGTCGGGACCTGTTTCACAATTGAATCGCGATTGAAGAATTGTCACAATTATAGCAAATTGTATACATTTATATCCCCATTTGCTCCAAGCTGTTTTTTTTATTAAATAAAGACAGTTGGAAAGGGGTATCATGTCTCTGTTCTTCACCAATATTTAAAATGTAATGAAAACAAAAGGCCGCCGCTACACGCACTCTGCAATTAAGCTTGTTTAGAAAAATGTCGGTCTTCGGGCCGGGCCGGTCTCCAATTGTCAATTATGTATCGGGCTTTGGGTTAGGGTTAGGTTACATTAGATTTCTGACCATTCTGGCCGCCTCCTCCCCTCATTGATTTAATTTCTGATCACCCCTCCCTCCATCGCACATAGTGTATTATTTGTGAGGAGTTGCTCACATTTAGATGAAAGGAAAGTGCTTCTGGAGTCACTTGTATATCATATATAGGCTATAGGCTAATATAATATAGGCCGATGTGTGGGTCTCTCGCCCTAGCTCGCGCGCGCTGCTCTCTGTGCCAAATCATGTCCAAATGGAGACGCTTTTGCGCAGCGAGTGAGCCAGCGGAGGGCAAGACGAGGGGCAGAGAGAGAGAGAGAGAGAGAGAGAGAGAGAGAGAGAGAGAGAGGTAATGTTCATGAATCATGGAGACTTGTAGAGGATTGATTGAATAGCCATTAGACACCTGGCACCCCCTCAAGAACCACTGGGGGGCCCCGGACCACTGGTTGAAATCCACTGTCAGAAAGAAAGTAATGACGTGCTGCCGTGTATATCACCGAAAAAAGAAAAAAAAAGTAGGCCTATACCTCTGCCCTCATGAAAGTCAGGCAAGACTGACGTTAACCTTTATTTTATTTAGAACATAAGATGAAACCAAATGGACCCTTGTGTTCATGAATGAGTTAGAGCTTAAAATGAATAGGCTACAACACCTTACAAAAGGATCCGAAGTGTAGTGGAGTAGAAGGAAAGTAGGCTACTGGTAATTGGACTCATCTTTTTACTGTGAAAATCAGACAACTGTTTCTGCCTAAAACAACGTCACAAGAGTGCACAGTGAGCAGCAGCAGAACAAGGGCATGCAGTCACACACTTGTCGGCTGGAGTGCATAGGCCTACTGAGGCAGCAGCCTGCACACAAGAGCTTAGAATTTCAGCCCGAGCCCGACGGGACCCGACGGGTCGGCGCGGCGCGGGCCGGGCCGGGCTCAATTTGTCACGCACATGTCGGGCTTTGGGCTGGGTCGGGCTTGAGGGGGGAAAAAAATAAAAAATACAAATATATGTGCCTGTTGCACCAAGACCAGATGGAGAGGATGAGGATGCTGCTGCTGCCGCTCCTCCGGCCCAAAATGCAGACAACGAGTTTGCAGAGTGGCAAAATGAGCACAGAGCTGACGAGGGAGAGGACGAGGTTGACGAGGTGTCTCTGTCTCTGAGCGAGCGCCCTGCGGCGATGCGGCCTCCCGGCGCGGCCTTGCGCCCAGCGCTGGATTTTTGGGACTATTAAACTGAACGAATAAGTGTTGATTCATACAAAGAAAAGTGCTGTGTTACGGACTAAAATAACAAATGCTGTTTATTTTATTTGTTTAGCCTATTTATATACTTTAATTTAACCAGGGAATGTTTCGTTGCTTGACTGATTAAGGCTATTCATTCACACATGCATCAGCGTATAGGCAGAAGCGCTGTCATGACAGTGTCAGATCTTCTTTCAAAACTGATTCCAAATGTTCAGAAGTATTGGAGAGTATTGGAAAAAAAAGAAGGCTGTTTGTCATGACAGAACATCACATATAGGCCTATACAATGTATACATATCATGAGAGAGAGAGAGAGAGAGAGAGAGAGAGAGAGAGAGAGAGAGAGAGAGAGAGAGAGAGAGAGAGACCTTTATTCACGTCGCTTTCGCTAATTCGCCGGTGAGGACATACCTTAACCGTGACAAATTAAACATTGGCCAAATTGTCAAATATTAGAGGCCTATTTCTGTTTATGTGCAACCACTTTTAACAGCTGTGTGATGAGGGGCTGTGGTGCTGAAACTGACTGACTTGACGTTCTCTATATGCATGTGCAATGGGAAAATGAAATCAATCAGTCTGTCTGTCTGTCTGTCTGTCTGTCTGTCTGTCTGTCTGTCTGTCTGTCTGTCTGTCTGTCTGTCTGTCTGTCTGTCTGTCTGTCTGTCTGTCTTCCACACTGGATGTGTGGACAAATTGAATGAATTTTGATATTTTGATAAATGAATTAATAGGCCTACTGTCATTGCATTTCCATTTTTCAATTATACACCGAATAGCGCAATTAAGTAGGCCTAGGTCAACGAGTCAACCCAATTAGCGCTCCTGCAGATGGTCTGATTGGACTCTGACCAGCTCTGCGCTTCTCAAAGTTACATTAGATCATTTAAAACATTGTGGCATTATTCTCAGCCAACTAATGATAGTCTATTCTGCATTCTGGTTGTCGTCACCCCAAATAATGGATTACTTCTTCATATAATTTATATAGGATATAATGCAGCAGCACTCTTTATGTGCAAAGCCCTCTTCTATAATAATCAGATTAATTTTTACTCACAACAGAGTAAAATATATTTAAACTCTTAGATCTGCATTGTTAAATGCAACGGAACAGGCAACAATAGTGGATGGCAATGGCATAGAATTGAATGGTTTGGTCTGTATTTGAACTGGAATGAGTTACTGCTTAAAACAAATACAATTAAACCATTGATATAAGAATCACTGTACATTTACAGAATTAAATTCTGTAAAAAAAAAAAAAAATCTGAGAATTTTATTTTTTATTTTTTTATTTTTTTTACATGACATGTCACGCGTACCTTCGCGGAACCATCGTGTAAAGACGCGATGCGTCCAGACGCTTTGATGCAGCGCAACGTGTGCCCCGGAGTGCCACTGGAGCAGAACTAACGCATGCATGCACGCACGCATATGTAAACAAAAAGCCATTTGCCACACATGCGTCGCTTCGCTTAGCTGGCACGGAAAAGCCGCCATACACGCACGCACGCACGCACACACACACACACACACACACACACACACTAGGTGTGGCGCTATATGGAGCCGTGCTTACTGTAATGAGGCTCTAGTGACACAGTCACACTGACAATGTGTACTCCATCATGCTGCTAATCACAAAGCAAACGCATATGAGGAGTGCACATGCACGCATGCACGCACGCACACACACGCACGCACGCACGCACACGCACGCACACGCGCACGCACGCACACACGCACACACAAATACACAAATACACACACATACACAATCCGCAGAGCAATAGGGAGAAAAAACATGGCTGTGGATAGAAAGATTGATAGAAGATGAGTCAGGTTGAACGACAGGGCTGGAGGCCAGCCAACATATTCTCACCTCTGGAAATAATGGGTGCAGACACTTGTTTTTTTTCACGACGACAAAAATATAGAAAAAGAATGGGGTGATATTGAAATGAGGGAGAGAGACAGAGAGAGTTGAGAGGGTGTTGGTCAGTAAAATGGCCGTGGCCTCGTTTAGCAGAGGATGGTCATTGGGGTTGGTGATGGAGAGCTAGTTCTCCATCACTAAAACTAGCATCACCACATCTGACATTTTCCTTTTATAATGCAATTTGGGGTCAGGGGGTGTCCTGGCCGACTTGGAAGGATAAATGTATGTTTTCTCATGCCAATAAAGCCCTTTGAATTGAATTGAATAGTTTAACCACTGAAACCCTCTAGACCATACCCGGGGGCCACATGCGGCCCTCACCTTCACTTACAGTAATGCGGCCCTCAGGTTAATACCTGAATACTGATATATTATTGATTTCAGCTGTTACAATTCTAAACATGACCTGCTTTAATTCTGTCATTATAGTAGTATTAAAATGGCATGTTTTATGTCCAATGTATTTGTATTCAAGTGCATAAAGTTAACATGAGTATATAATTAAATATGTTTGAAATTAAATCAATATGTTACATTTCAGGATTCCAATTAAAAAATAACAACAAAATTATTCAGGATTCCAATTCAAAAGAAGCAAAAAATAGCCGATCTACAAGCTCAAAACGCATCGCAGCGCTTTTGTATGAGATACTAGAATGACAAAGTAGGACTTGGCAATATGCAATGTGGCCCTCTGGAGTGAAGGTGGAAATATAGTGGCCCTCACCATCATCAAAGTTGCCCACCCCTGCTCTAGACCAGTGCCTCTCAATGGGGGTGTTACAGCCCCCAGGGGCGCACAGAGAAGTTCAGGGGTGCCGGAAGCACTATTTCTTAAAGGGGGGGAGTGCTGAGGTGTACGTTCTCTTAATTTCACACAGAACTTTTTTTCATTAATGTGGCATTCAAATGAGGCTTTTTTCCGAGTTGGGTGAAGACACGTTGTTTATGATGATGGAAGACTGGCTAGCTGTGTTGAGTGGGGTTTGCAGGTGGAAGCATGCATACTCCATTGATTGTAGATTGGCTATTTTAAGTATTTCAAAATGTTTTTCCAAAGAATAAAAAAGGCAAAAGGTTTAGGGATAAGGGGGTAAGGCATGGACAAAAATAGGCCCCAAATCTCCTCTCCAACAACAACAGCTGATCTACATTCTTGTAGATCTGCTATTTCTTTGGTTAAAGTTCTCCCCAGAATATGGATGCTGACATTGAAGTCTTGTTGAGCCGTGATGAATCACTGCAGGCCCTGGACTGTGAACGGAGGCTAATGGTGTGATTGCTTGGGTGAGTAGATGGAGGGAGGATAGGAAGGAAGGGAAGATGAAAAGAGGGAGGGGAGGAAGAAGGAGGTGGTGGAGGAGGGAGAGGTAGGCACAGAGATAAAGAATGAAAGCGCGCTTGTGTGTGATTAAACGTGTTTATCCACTTGATTCCTCTGGTTTAATATCCTGTGCTGAGCCTGAACAGGCCTGGTGTACTGTGTGTGTGTGCGTGTGCGCGTGTGTGCGTGTGTGCGTGTGTGCGTGCATGTGCGTGTGCGTATGTGTGTGTGTGCGTGTGCGCGTGTGTGCGTGTGTGCGTGCATGTGCGTGTGCGTATGTGTGTGTGTGCGTGTGCGTGCGTGTGTGTGTGTGTGTGTGTGTGTGTGTGTGTGTGTGTGTGTGTGTGTGTGTGTGTGTGTGCGCGCGTTTGCTTGTGTGTGCGCGCGCGTGTGTGTGAGAGAGTGTTAGTGTGTATGTATGCGTGTGTGTGCATGCTTGTATGTTTAGTATTGACTTTCATTACATTTAGAAAAAGCCGATACTGTCATATCTCTCTCAATGTGTGTGTGTGTGTGTGTGTGTGTGTGTGTGTGTGTGTGTGTGTGTGTGTGTGTGTGTGTGTGTGCGTTTTCGTGTGCGTGTGTGCGCGTGCATGCGTGTGTGTGTGTGTCTCAACGGACACACACCACCTGTGGTTGTGTTTGCTTATTGCGACCGTAGGTCGCATTTACTACCAAAACCTCCACCGGCTGTCTGTCTGTCTCTCCGTCCGTCCGTCCGTCCGTCCGTCCGTCCGTCCGTCCGTCACACGTCACACGTCACACTTTTGTCCTGCTCATATCTCCACAACCGTTGCCCCCATCCATGCCAAATTTTGCACACACACTCCTTACCTGCCAAACTACAACCTCCAAGGACCCCCGGAGCTTCAGGGACTCCCAGTGGAGGACCCCCTCCACTGCAGCTCACATAAAATGCCGTAACTCGGGCTAGGATCGTCCGAGAGAGCCGGGGCCGGTACCTATTCGTCCGCCAAGGCAACGCGGAGACCCCACCCCTCATTTCTCACATGGCCCTCTTCTAGCACCACCTTCAGGCCGATTTTTAAAACACATTTTTGGACACTGCTCCTACAGTTTTTGCCCTAAAATCACGAAAATCACTACACAGCATGTCTACACCCATGTCATCAACATGGATCAGGAAGATTTGGGAAAAACACATTTTTGCCCTATTTGTGGAGATAAGCGACCTACGGTCGCTTATCTCCCGATTAGGGAGTCTTACTGGTTATGGCACAGTTGGATACATTCTAATAGTAATTGCTTATAGTTTTGTGGTCCTGTGACACATGGGTGCATGTGTTTGCATGCGTGTGTGTGTGTGTGTGTGCTATCACCGTGCGTATGTGTGTGTGTGTCTGTCATGTTACTGCATATAGGAGGAAGAGGGAGCGTTGGGCCTCCTCCCTCATCCATTAATGGAATGAGGTGATAAGTAAATCAACTCCCTCCGGGGTGAAGGGTCACTCTGTATCAGGGTGGTCAACGTTTGCATTGGCATTAGATTTACTATTTTCCTGACAAGCTGAAGCCTGCTGCTGTATTTATGTTAACAGGATGAAAAGCAAGAATGTCCAGCGCTAGAACCATGTAAATGTTGGCAGGGTTTGAATTGCTGGAGGGGGGAGGGGAGAGGAGAGGAGAGGGGGGGGGGGGGGGGGATATTGTTCTATCTTGCTTCTGGTTAGACTGAGTTAAATACATGCATTTCCTTTTGGGAAATGTAGACTCTCTGATAGTGATACGTTTGATATTGTAACACTGGGGTACTATTCTAAGTCCCCTTTTACTGAGGGAGGTGTCACTATGTATGGTATTGGCTACAGGTGGTTCAGAGGAGGGAAGAATAGTTGGCTGTACTGTTGGTGATGTCATGCTGGGCTGATTTAACTGAGAGACACAGCACCCGTTACTCATATTATTAGCCTTGGGCTATAGCCACCCACGTTATTCAGTGACCCTCAACCACCCTCCAACACCGTCTCCTTGCCTTGTCCTTGTAGGTACGCCGCAACATCACAATATTTATGTTTGATAATAATACCTCAATTTAATAAAAAATATGTTAACCACATTAGCCCTGTCATCCCAAAAGAAAAATAAGGTTTTATAATCACATTATAGTAATTAAGGGTGTTCTGTATATTTGGGAATACATAAATATTAAAATAAAAAGCAATTTTAATAGTTAAAAAAAGACAAGCAAGATGACCATAAAAGTGTATGACTACTAATTTTATATTACAGGCTAATTGATTTTGAAAGAAATGTTTGATAAGCACAGCTGTTACTTTTAATGATCACTGCATTGTATGACAGGCGATAAAAGTGTGTGATTTGTGTGGACAGCCTCGTTTTGTGCATTCCCAGCCCTTTTCAGCCTGCTGGCCTCCTTGCATTCATCATTTATCTCGTGGAAGCTTAAGTGAAGCCCAAGTCACTTCAAAACCAACGTCTTTCACAATATAGCAAAAGGATTTGTGCTTTAATGCAAGTCCTATTCACAGACATTCTGTTTCTTTGAAGATCAGCAGCGCACCATGGAAGCCAGGCGGTACAGTACATGTTTTCTTTTCTTTTTTTACACGAGGCTTATGAAAAAAGTACAAGAATTGACTTCAAATGACCTCAAAAAGAAAAGCCCTGACTCCTCACTGACATATATTGACAGAAGGATGCTGTTAGCAATATGAGTATGTGTGTATTCTGTAAGAACAGTGTGAGAGAGAGAGAGGGAAAGGGAGGGGGAATGCAACACACGCATGCATGTGCGCGCACACACACACACACACGCACGCACGCACGCACGCACGCACGCACGCACGCACGCAGGCACGCACGCAGGCACGCACACACACACACACACACGCACGCACACACACACACACACACACACACACACACACACACACACACACACACACACACACAGACACACACACACACACACACAGGAGATACAGTATATAGAAGAAGCAAGTACTGCCAAAGGCAAAGAAATCCACCTGGGGTTCCCTCTGTGCAGACTAAATAGAACGAAATGAGAAATACTGAAAGACAAAGTAAAAGAGAGAGAGAGAGAGAGAGAGAGAGAGAGAGAGAGAGAGAGAGAGAGAGAGAGAGAGAGAGAGAAAGAGAGAGAGGGAGGGAATAAAGTGTCAGATGGAGAACATACTACTGTAGAGAAAAGGTGACACTCGCAATAAACGTGGAGGAAACAATGGGAGGAGTGAGAGAGAGAGAGAGAGAGAGAGAGAGAGGGGGGGGGGGAATAGAGGCCTGGAGGAGTTCAGGAGCAGCTGTTGAATGTTCCTCCACTGAGAACTTCTGTACATGTCTGCAGGCTGCTGTTCACTGACTGTCAGGGGATAGAACACACACACGCACGCACGCACGCACGCACGCACGCACGCACGCACGCACGCACGCAAGCACAAACACGTTACGCAATATCACAATACAGTTTCCACGGACAATGTACAGTACACCTGAACACATGCCTACAGTACAGTGGTGGAAAAAGTACTCAATTTCTTCACTTGAGTAAAAGTATCAATACTGCTTCTACTACACAATATGTTTGAAAATAGCCGATCTACAAGCTCACAACGCGTCGCGACATGTTGTGAGCTTGTAGATCGTCTATTTTCAAATTGCCAAGGTATAAAATAGGGCTACTGCGGTTTATGTATGTTTTATAATATCATAATTTATATCTACAAAGTAACAAGTAACTAAAGTTTTCAAATAGATGTAGTGGAGTAAAAGTACAATCCACTGATGTCCACATCCCTGATGTCCATATCACTGTGGTGTCGCCCTGAGGCGTCTTATACATACTGCACATAAAGTAGGCTATACATTATGTTATGGAGGATTTGGAAAAGTCTTGTACATCAGCTATCTTTGCTTTAGCTTGGCATGGTTGCGGGATAAGCATCTTAGCAGGTCACAATTACTGTTCATATTAAGCTATTTATAAATGAACGCTCTCCCATAGTGAGTTCAGCTATTTGTTCATGTATTAAGCTATTTATACATGAGCACTCTCCCATAGCGAGTTCAGCTATTTGAGTATCCCTGGTGTAGCCACCAGGGATACTCAAATAGCTGAATCTGTGGGCCACATTACAAAAATGACAAGGGGCCAGGGGCGAGTTGATAAAATGACAACATCAATGATACTTATTGTTACTGCCTTTCATTGGCGCCTTATATTGTAAAAGTATTGTATATTTTCTTTTGTTTAGGAGTATATGTCTAAGGGCCCACCCTGAGGTAAATTACCAATGTTTCATCATCTTTTGGATTTTAAACTGCTTGAAAAGAGGGAGAACATTACTTTATGTTACACCGAGTAATCCCTAGCCTGGGTGGTAACACCTCCAGGCTCCAGCAGCCTCAGAGCATTCTGATGGACTACTCTATGGTCGGCGTCAGTCAGCTTTTTCTTTTCCAAATTCCCCAACTCATTGGGTAATTATAGCAAATTCACACTTATGGTCAGAATGGACTTTATTGTCACATCACATTCTACAGGTGTGGCTGAGGGGTAGGGAATGTCCATAATTTCACCATGACACATACAGTAATACATGATGTTTTATACATATAATTATACGTGCATTATAGAAAAATACATAGGCAACACACGTTTCACATAAGCAGTAGCAGGTTCTCTTGTTAGTATCGCTCAACACTCAAATACAACATAACACCTTCCTCCCACACACGCATGCACAAACACATGCACACTGTTGCTTAAATGTATCTTTTACATCATACATCTGTGCATTAATAAATACGCTCCTCTCTCTCTTTCACACACGCACACGCACACACACACACACACACACACACACGCACACACACACACAAACACTCCCTGGTGTGTTGTAACACTAATAGCGGTAACAATGAGAGAGACTTAGGGCATCCCCTGTGCACACCTGGTAATGACTCCCATAATGCTCCACTGCCTTACTAATGGAGCCTCGCTATTATACAGTTCCTCTGTGTCCCCCAGCCCCCCCTTTATCAGCTCCCTCTTTCCCTCTCCTCTCTTCATCACCTTTCTTTTCACCCACGTGAAGAAGGAACTGATAGATGGATTTCTTTGTGTTGATAAGCCCAAAGCCCAAAACATGCTTCAGTCTGTAATGTTATAGTGCCTGCCCTCAATTTCCTGCCGGGGGCCCACGACTACGCTGGGGACCCGAACAGGCTCCATAGCGCTGTGAAGACGACTGTGTCGTTGTCGGAGCCTCACTGGATGGAGGAGGAGAAAGTGGGAACAGCGAGGAAGCAGGATTCTATCAGGGAAAACTCCTCCCTCTAAGAGATAATGGGGCAATTGAGCAGGATTCATCGCCAGGATCTTTCTATCTGACCTTATGAAGATGTTGCTTTTGCAACAGCTGTATACACAGCAAAATACTCAGAGAGTGCAAAAATGTACCCTCATTAAAACTCTCAAGTTGAATTACCACTTGCATGCAGTTAGTGTCAGAGTTCTCTCTCTCTCTCTCTCTCTCTCTCTCTCTGATTGATTGAATATGTTATTAGTCACAATGAATAACAACACACGTACAGTAGTCACATTTGAGATGCAGCACCAACAGGAACATCCCAAATAAGGCCTTTTACAGTCTTGTTTACATTGGAAGTCCTTGGCACTCAATTTACAGACATGGCAACAGTAACAAAACAAAACAATATTTGTTGCATTTAATACAAAATGAATAAAACACTATATGTTCAGCACAGGGGAAAGGAGGGGGTCTCACATCTCGCCTGTCTTATGGGAGAAAATAATGACTACCCTCTCTCTCTCTCTCTCTCTCTCTCTCTCTCTCTCTCTCTCTCTCTCTCTCTCTCTCTCTCTCTCTCTCTCTCTCTCTCTCTCTCTCTCTCTTCATCATTGGAGTGAGTAAAACACCATGACTGCATGTTCCATGGTGTGCTTATCAGATATCCGGAGGTCCTGACTGTTCTTATCAGCCTGAACCTGCACCCTCACAGAGAACAGAACCCAGCATTCAGAGGTCTGACAGCCCTGTTATTGGTGTCTGGCGGTGTCATGGGATTTCTCGCCACGCACCACTGGCCGGATGGAAAAAGGGGTGATTTATAGTTAGCCGCGCGACACCGGCGAGCGACTAAGTATAACGGCTCTTTAAGGTGTGTGGAGGAAGGAAGGTGCCCTTGTGAAAAGACAGTGTGCGCTTATCATGAGTGACTGTGTGTCTGTGTGTGTGTGTGTGTGTGTGTGTGTGTGTGTGTGTGTGTGTGTGTGTGTGTGTGTGTGTGTGTATACGAGTCCTGGTATTTCTCCCAGCCTCTCCCTGCTATCAGCTTATCAGACCTGTCCACTTTATTTGATGGTGGATCGGAGGGCCTGGTTCTGCAGAGGTACCCTTTCTCTCTCTCTCTCTCTCACACACACACACACACACACACACACACACACACACACACACACACACACACACACACACACACACACACACACACACAGATAAATGCAGTGCGTATGCTTTATGAGAAAGTAGTCTGTATGTATGGGAATTCACCTTCCCACCTACAGTACATACATCAGTGGAATATTTGAGCAATTACACTTCATCTCCGGTCTGCATGCATGCGCGTGAGCGTGAACGCAATGTGTGAGTCGGCTTCTAAGAATGTATGCTGGACCACTATGTTTGTTGCTGTACATTCTTTTCTCCTTATGCACCCGGACTTTCCTTTTACCTCTACTTGCACTGCCTGGCTGTGCCTGTCTGTCTGCCACACACACGCACACACACACACACGCGTGCGCGCACGCACACACATTGTTTGTTATTCCATACAGGCAATCTGGCCTGTGTCTCCATTTGAATAATGTCACAACTCGGATATCTCCTGTGATTTATGGCACCCAATGCATCTACAAGCTTGTAGATCTGATGTTTTTGAAATTTCTGGAAACAAATTGA